>NW_024504334.1:0-453 GCF_017590055.1 Onychostruthus taczanowskii
CCAAGGCTCCCTCCCAATGTCCCCAAGCCCCTCCCTGATGTCCTCACTGCCCTCCTGATGTCCCCCATCCCTTTCCTGATGTCCCTGCTCCCCTCCGGGTGTCCCCACTCCCCCCACAATGTTCCCAAGCCCCTTCCCAATGTCCTCAGAACCCCCTCCCAATGTCCCCGCTCCCTTCCCAATGTCCCCAAGCCTCTCTTGATGTCCCCAACTCCCTTCTGATGTCCCCAAGGCCCAGAACCCCTTGTCCCCAAGCCCCTCCCAATGTCCCCGCTGCCCTTCCTGATGTCCCCAAGCCCCTCCCGATGTCCCCACTCCCCGATGTCCCCCGTCCCTTTCCTGTGTCCCCACTCACCTCCCAAGGTCCCCAGTCCCTCCCGTGTCCCCAGTCCCTCCCGTGTCCCCAGTCCCTCCCATGTCCCCACTCCCCTTCCCGTGTCCCCAGTCCCTCCC
>NW_024504335.1:0-453 GCF_017590055.1 Onychostruthus taczanowskii
ATTTTGGGGGTTTCTTCCCCAAATTTTTTCTCCCAAATTTTAATTTTTCCACAAATTTTGGGGGGATTTTTTTTCCCAAATTTTTAGGGTTTTCCCCAAAATTTCTTTTTTTTCCCCACAAAATTTCCATTTTCCCCCCAAATTTTGGGGTTTTTTCCCAAAATTTTTTGGGATTTTTTACCCAAAATTTCAAATTTTTTCCCCTCAAAAATTCCAATTTTTCCCCCAAATTCTCATTTTTTCACCCATATTTCAGAGACTTTTTTCCAAAAATTTCATTTTTCCCCCCAAATTTTGGGATATCTTTTCCCCAAATTTTTTCCCCCAAATTTTTTGGGGATTTTTTCCCCCAAATTTTTGGGTTTTTCCCCAAAAATTTCATTTTTTCCCCAAATTTTGGGATTTTTTTCCCCAAAAATTTCATTTTTCCCCCAAATTTTTTGGGATTTTTTT
>NW_024504336.1:0-453 GCF_017590055.1 Onychostruthus taczanowskii
CCAGCTGCTCACCCACTCCTCCTCAGGGGGCAGGGGAAGAAAATAGGATAAGGAAACTGGTGGGTTGAGATAAAGTTAGAGAAATTGCATACCAATTACTGTTGTGAGTAAAAAAGCCTTGACTTGGGGAAAATGAATTTAATGTATTTCCAATGAAAATGGATTCAGGTAGTGAGAAACAAAGGTGAGCAATAAAACAAAACAGAATCTTTTCTCTCCCTCTTCCAGGCTCAACTTCCCTTCTCCCAGCTCCTGCTCCCCACCCCACAAGCAGTACAGTGGCGCATAGGGATGGGCACAGTCAGTCTGTGGCAGATCCTCTCAGTCTCTCCTTCCATCAGATACCTTTCCTCTGCTCTGGTGTGGGTCCTTCCCTGAGCTGCAGTCCTACAGGGAAAAAATTGCTCTGGCATGAGGTCTTGCCAGCCCTCATTCAGATCTCTGCTTCAGTGC
>NW_024504337.1:0-453 GCF_017590055.1 Onychostruthus taczanowskii
TTACCTGGGGCTCCCATTAAAGCCGATTTTTTGGGGTTCCCCATAACGGGAACCCAAATTTTTGGGGTCAATTTTTGGGGTTCACCACCCCAAAATTAAGACCCCCCCTCAAATTTTGTCCCCCTCCCCAAATTTTGCCCCCCCAGAGGGGTCGCTGGCCGTGTGCTTCCATGGGGGTGGGGGCTCACCTGGATTTTTGGGGTTACCCGGCGTCCCCATTAACGGCGATTTTTGGGGTTCCCCATAACGGGGGTGAATTTTTGGGGTTCAGCACCCCCCAATTAAGACCCCTCCCCAAATTTCGCCCCCCCAGAGGGGTCGCTGGCCGTGTGCTGGCAGGAGGTGGGGCCGGACCTGGTGTGCGGGCGGCCGCGGCGAGCGGCGCCGGTGACCTACACCGAGTGCTGCTGCCTGTACGGGCAGGCGTGGGGCATGGAGTGCGCGCTCTGCCCC
>NW_024504338.1:0-453 GCF_017590055.1 Onychostruthus taczanowskii
GAGCCCCGGAGACCTGAGGGGGCGTGGCAAGTGTTAGGCCACGCCCACAGCCACGCCCACCACCCTGATAACCCTTGGGGCGTGGCCACGATAAAACCACGCCCACAAAGCAGCAGGCCTGGTGGGGGGGCATGAATTTAAGCCACGCCCACACACGTGGGTGTGGTCAATATTAGGCCACGCCCCCAGTGGAATAGAAGGCTCATTGAGGGGCGTGGCTAATTTAAACCACTCCCACTGCTCAAACAGCAGCACCAATCACCCTGCAGGGGGCGTGGCCGAGAGTAAACCACGCCCACACCAAGCCTGTGAGGGGGCGTGGTCATGATTAGGCCACACCCCATCATTTGGGCGTGGTCACTGTTAAACCACGCCCTCCCATGCCCATATAAGGGCATATACGCAGTTGGGGTGTGGTTAAGTGTGGCCACGCCCCCATGGCTGCCACGCCCA
>NW_024504339.1:0-453 GCF_017590055.1 Onychostruthus taczanowskii
TTTTTAGGGATTTTTTGGGGAAAAATTTGGGATTTTTTGAGGGTTTTTTTGAAGGGAATTGAGGTTGGAGAAGGAATTTTGGGTTGGAGAAAACAATTGGAGCTGTGGAGAAAATTTGGGTGAAAATCCGGCGATTTTGGTTAAAAAAAATTCCTGAATTTTGGTTTTAATAAGCTTAAATTTCATCAAATTTCCTCAATCTGTTTTTTTAAAAAAATTCCAAATTTTCCTCAAATTTCCTTGAATTTTTTTTTTGAAAATAACCCCAAAAATTTGATGAAAAACCCTAAAAATTTGATGAAAAATCCTAAAAATTTGGTGTAAAACCCCTAAAAATTTGGTGAAAAACCCCAAAAATTTGGTGAAAAACCCTAAAAATTTGGTGAAGAACCCTAAAAATTTGGTGAAAAAACCCTAAAAATTTGCTGAAAAACCCTAAAAATTTGGTAAAAA
>NW_024504340.1:0-452 GCF_017590055.1 Onychostruthus taczanowskii
CCTGAGGATGGTTATTTTAAGAACAGCTCCTGTACAATGTGTCTGGCGAGGTGAATACGAGTTGGGCAGAAGTTGATTTGGTTTTGCTGGGGGCTCCACATTTATTCCAGGTGCTTTGGATATGAGCTCTGCTCCTGGAACTCCCACACACCTCCAGGGAGAGCAGGAAAGGGGTCTGGAAGTGCAGGAAAGAAGGCAGAGCGCAGCAATTTATGTGTATATATAAAAATATAACTTAAATTTAAGATTAAATTTTTTTTATTCAACCTAAACTGTGTGCACGACAGGGCTGAGAGCTGAGGCCCCTGAGGAGGCACCAGCCCTGGGAATGCTCTCTACCTGTTTTACAGACTAAATCAAATTTTCAGAGGGAAAATTCTCCCTCTCAGCCTCTACTTTGAGCTGCAAGCAGCATCTCCTCAGTGATGTGCTGCTAACATTTCACTCTGGCT
>NW_024504341.1:0-452 GCF_017590055.1 Onychostruthus taczanowskii
AAAAAAAAAAAAAAAAAAGTTAAGTAACTATAAACAGAAGCCTCTCAGGAGAATCCATACAAGCAGGTGGATACACAATCCATACATACCAAAATACACAAGACATGAATCTTAGAAAATAACAAATCGGAGCATAATTTAAATGAATCAATAAGTGGGTAAACTTTGTATGAATGAGCTTTTTCTTCTAAGATATCACGACATATCAAAACTTTAAAAAATACAATAATCGTTATAAAAAATCAGACACACTCTCCTGGCTATCTGAAACACAAGAAACACGCCGAAAAACGAAAGAAACAGCGAGCCCCTTGTGCTTCGGGGAAGTGAAATTCACAAAAATCCTGAAATTTTCTGCTCGCGGGCCGCGCCGCAGAGAAAGCGGGGAGGTGGCGGGAGCCAGACGCAAGCCCCGCCCCCTTTTCTGCAGTCCTCAACCAGGTCGGACCGAA
>NW_024504342.1:0-452 GCF_017590055.1 Onychostruthus taczanowskii
CCCAGGCTGCTCCTGGCGCACACCCTGGGCCGCCGGATGCTGTTCCCGGGCTCCGTGCGGCTGCTGCAGCGAGCGCTGCTGCCCGCCCTGCTGCAGGGGCAGGCACGGCTGGTGGAGCAGGTGAGACCCCCAAAAATACCCCAAAATATCCTAAAATATCCCAAAATATCCCTGAGATACACCTGAGCCACGCCCTGCCCAGCCCCGCCCTGCTGCAGGGACAGGCACGGCTCATTGAACAGGTGAGACCCCCAAAAATATCCCAAATCTATCCTAAATGTAACCTAAAATATCCTGAGATACACCTGAGCCAGCCCCGCCCTGCTGCAGGGGCAGGCACGGCTGGTGGAGCAGGTGAGACCCCCAAAATATCCCAAAATATCCTAAAATATCCTAAATGTAACCTAAAATATTCCTGAGAGACACCTGAGATACACCTGAGCCAGCCCCGC
>NW_024504343.1:0-452 GCF_017590055.1 Onychostruthus taczanowskii
CCCAACCCCCCCAAATTGCACCAAGACCCCCAAAATCTCCTCCAAATTGTACCAAGGCCCCCCCAAAACCCCCTCAAATTGTACCAAGCTCCCCAAAATCCCCCCCAGAAGCCCCCCCAGACTCACTGTGCTCCCCCCAGATGTCGTAGAAGTCCCTGAGGGGGTCGGAGCGCCCCAGCTCGGGGGGTTTTTGGGGGGCTGGGGTCTCCCCCCGGGCCAGGCGGGCCCTGAGGCGCCGCTCCCCCCGCGGGAAAACCCCAATTTGTGCTTTTTTCTCCCAAAACTCCCGGCGGCGCCGCTCCTTCCGCCCGTTCGGGGTCTGGTGGGCGCTGATGCTGGGGAGGGGGACCCCAAAAGTGAGACCCCGAAACGTGGGGAGGGTCCTTGGGGGGGATTTGAGGGGTTTTGGGGGGATTGGAAGGTCCTGAGGGGGATTTGGGGGGTCCTGAGGG
>NW_024504344.1:0-25669 GCF_017590055.1 Onychostruthus taczanowskii
CTAAGGAGGGGTGGCAGCGCTGCCTTGCTGAATCCCAGAGAAGCTGACTTTAGGCCCTGGCTGCAGTGTGGGGGCACATTCCCACCCTGTGCCCAGGCCGTATCAGGGGCTGAGAAATGCTCCTTGGACCTCAGCATTGCAGGCAAAGGAAGGCACGCCCATCCTCCATTCATATGGCACGTAGGAGAACGCCTCCTTTATTCCCCACAACATGGACTGGAGAAATGGGTCAAACCTTGAAGACTGATCCGGGACCCCCACCTCCACCTCCACAGGAGCCACTGGGACCCATCACCACTGAGAAGCCCAGGGTGAGGAACAACCAACGGGATGCTGCTGGAGCCGAGCGTGGTGTCTGTCCTCTTCTTGATGTCTTCATGCCCACTCCCTCCTTCCCCCTCTTTCTTCCAGTCTCTCTCCTTCTCATCCTTCTCTTTTCTATTCCTTTCTAGCTCGCTACTTTATATTTATTGTTACTTAAAATCCCTGTTGTTTACTTTGGAACATGGCCTCCTTGGCACCTTAATTCACACAGAGGCATCTCTCACTAAAAGCAGCTTAACAGGGACACACATCTGTACACAACCCAAGTGCTGTGCCCCCCCAGTGCCCAGCACAGAGGGACAATCACTGTCTAGGTCCTGGTGGCCACACTATTGCCGACAGAGATGGCCAGCATGCCACTGTCCTTCTGGCCCATGGAGGTGCACACTGGCTCATGTTCGGCTGCTGTCAGCCCACACCACCAAGGCCTTTCCTGCTGGGAAACTTTCCAGCCCCTCTGTCCCCAGCCTGGAGCACTGCAGGCCCTTGATGGGACACAAGGGCAGGAACCAGTCCTTGGTCTCCCTGAGCCTCATGCTGCTGGCCTGGCACCATTGATCTAGCCTGTCCACATTCTCCCAAAGAGCCTTCCAAGCTTCCAGCATGCTGATACTCCGACCCACCTTGGTGTTGTATGAAATTTACAGCTGACGGTACACACCATGCCCTTGGCCACATCACCAGGACAGATAATAAACAGGACTGAGCCCCGGGGACAACACTAGTGACCGGACACCACCAGGATGTGAATCATTCACCACCACAGTCTGGGGCCCAGGCCCAACAGTTCTTAATCCAGCAAAGAGTGCGCCTTCCCAAGCCCTGGGCTGGTGGCTTTTTCAAGACGGTGCTGGTGGAGACAGAGTCAAAGGCTTTGCTTTGGTCCAGGGAGACTGCATGCACCGCTACTCCCTCAGTCTGAGCTGGGTCACCCACTCATTAAAGGACATCATGTTGCTCAGGTGAGACCTGCATTTGCTAAACTAACGATGGCTGGGCCTGATTCCTCAGTTGTTTTCTCTGGGCCTTGTTATCCTCCTCACGATGATCTGCTCCTGAACCTTGCCGGGCCCTCAGTCAGGCTGACATGCTTGCAGTTCTCTGCATCCTCCCTGTGGTCCTTCTTGGGCCTGGGTGTCACACTGCCACCTCCAGTCAACTGGGACCTCCCTGACTGGCCAGGATTGATTATGAAATAGAGAGAGCTGCTTAGCGAGCTCTTCTGCTGGCTCCCTGAGCACACCTAGGAGACTCCTGGCCAGCCCCACAGACTTGTCAGTGTCTTGGTGGCTGTGCAAGTGAGTTACTGCTTCCTCCTGGATTGCAGGGGCCCTAGTCTGCTTCCTGTCCCTGCCTGCTGGCTCAGGGGGCTGTTGTCTTCTGCATCACCGTCTGATTATTGAAGACTGAGGCAAAGAAGGCATTCAGTTCCTCAGTCTTTTCCTCATCCTTTATGATCATAACCAATCCTGCATCGTATAAAGAAAAGAGATTGTCCTTGGCATTCCTTTGTCACTAATCTTCTATAACAAACAATTTTCATTGTCTTGTACAGTAGTGGCCAGGTGAAGTTCTAAGGGAGCTTTTGCTTTCCTGATTCTCTTTTCCCATGAGGTGGGAGCCAAGGGGTGGGACACATGGTGGGCTGGGTGCGAAAAGCAGTTTTTCAAGACACTTGGGGATATTTAGGGGTGGAACACATGATGGGACAAGGGAGAGATGCAGGCTGTTGGGATGGGAACAAGTGTAGACAGCTTCAAGGGTAAAGGGCGGAAAAAAGGCCTTTGTGATCATGACAAGGAGTGGCCGTGCCCACCAGGCCTTTGTGACCCGCGGTTACATTGTGCCCAGAGGCCATTGTGACACAGGTCTGTGTGGTGACTCAGAGGGCTCTTGTAGGGCCAAACCCCTTGTGTTGTCACTCTCAGGAGAGCAGCTCTCTGAGGAGGCAGTAGTTCTCTCACGAGGCAGCAGCTCCTCAGGAGGAAGCAGCTCTCCCGGGTGATCTTGGCCAGTGTTTGTCAGAGCACTGCCAAGATGTCAAAGAGACGCGAGGTGAACCCACACAGCCAGTCCCGTGAGGGGCAGCCGCTGCTGTCCAAGCGGCAACAGGTGAGGGATGGGAATGGTGGGAAAAGTGGGCCCTGGGGGAGGGCTGGATGCAGAGACCGACAGCCAAGCTGGGCTCCAGGCTTTGCTCTGGGAAGGAGATGGTGCCAGGACAGCCTGGGTGAAGGAATGCCCCAGAGACAGGGAGCGCAGCTGGGAACCCAGCTCAGCCTGGCTGCTGTGGCCAGCATTGCCCTTGGGGCCAGAGCAGGGCCCACCATCGTGAGGGCGTACAGTGTGCCCACAGAACCACCTCCATGACGCACCTCGCCCTGCTTCCCACAGGTGCCCCAGAGGCCACCGCAGACAGCAGAGGAGGTCACATGGGTGACTGTCACGCCCCTCTACGGGGACAGACCAGTCCCCAGACTGGTCACCTCATTGAGACCCAAAGGACTTGGATCTCAGGAGGACTGCCTGGAGGGAGAGCACTCAGTGCCCCTCAGGGGCACAGTCACACGGCCACCGAGATTGTCCGTGTCAGACTTGCCGCCCCTCCATGGCCCTCCATTGAAAGTGACACCTCCGTGGCAGCTCAGCCCTGAAAAGCCAAGCGCAGCCTCGGCAAGGCTCAAGCTGCCCCCTCTGCCAGCAGCCCCAGAAGCCTCTGGGAGAAGACCAAGAGCACAGTCCGGGGGCCTCATGGCCAGCTGCTACCGAGAGCTTGTGCCACCTTCTCCATGGGGCTCTATGACTGCTGAGAGGTCCCAGGAAGCACCTTCCCTGGACAGCTCAGCTGAAAGGCTCTGGCGAGGGTCAGTGGCAAGGCAGGGCCATCGCCTGCCACCCCTGTGACGTGCACGTGGCGTGGAGCTCCGCACAGGGACCCAGCCTGCCTGGAAGCACCTGGGGCACATCAAGACGGAGGAGCTCACTGAGGTGCCGGAAGTACACAGCGGAAAAACATCCAGAGACCTGTTAAGAGGCCTTGCCCAGGAGAATTCAAGTCTCTGCCAAGAGGCAGATGCAGAGCTCCACGTGTTGCCCAGCACTCCTGGCTTGCCCGAAGGCTCCACAGGAGAAACGGGAAACTTCTCTGAGCTCCTGTCTCCAGGCCTGATTGCAGGCTCTGGTTCTGGTAACTCATGGCCTGGGGACACATCTCTAGAGGAGCCAGATGAGAAGTGGGAGGAGGAAGACTTTCCAAAGAGCATTTCTTCAGAATATGTGGACAGCAACATATTCAGCATGTCGCTTCCCACATTGAAAGAGAAAAGAGCAGACGCAGCGGCTTCTCATTTGGCTGGTGATCCCAGGGATGATGGGCCCAGTGTGCTTTTCCCCACTTCAGAGGCTGAGGAAACCTCAGGCTTCTCTGCTCTGTCTTCATCTGGAGGCACCTGTGAGGAGGGGGCAACTCGATGGCCAGCAGAGCAATGCACTCATGGCAAGCTGATGCGCACGGAAACTAAGGATGCTTTGAAGCCTGTTCAACACTTCAAGGCAGAGGAGCTGGAGGAGTTGGAGGAAGTCATCCTCTCCTCCCTCCATGAAGAAAATACCTTGATGTCATACAGCGTTTGCACCTTGACCAGTGACTGCCCAGGAGAGACCGAAAACTACTCACAGCTGGTGCCTCCTGAACTGTTTGCAGAGCTCAGGTCTCTCTTTAACAACAAGGACATGCCATGCTGGGACACTCGTGTAGACCAGTTATACTGGAAAAGTGGGAGGAAGAGGAGCTCCCTGAAAGAGCCGCTGCAGGAGATGGGGACAGCAAGCCAAAGTGTGCATTGTGTCCCCTCCTGCAAGACAAAGAAACACAGCCAGCAGCTTCTCCCCTGGGCAGTGATCCTTGTGGTGAGGGGCACAGTGAGCCTCTCCCCATGGCACTGCCCAAAGACCTAATGATGTCATCTTGCACGATTCCATCCAATCCCACGGAGGAGCCTGATGCAGCATGCATGGAGGCTTGCTGCACCCAGGCCAGCCTTGCCCAGGAAAATCCCAGTGCACCTGTGGTGCCAGCAGGGGCTTGCCCAGTGCCTTCCCAGCCCCTGGCATGCTGTGTTCCTTCCCACACTGATAACATGACCACTTATCCACAGCCCCTGGCCCCATGGTGATGGCGCTCCTTAGTCAAGACAGTCCAGCGGGCACTGAGGCGGCTTTTCTCCTTCAGCTGCCTCAGGGGACAGCCAGAGGAGTGAGCCCCGGTGCCACCACCAGGCACGTTGTCGCCATGATATTTTCTGAAAAATCCTTTTGCCAGGATTTTCTCCTGAGAAGCTGAGGAGCTTCTGGAAAGAAATGTAAACCATAACTACCTGCTGCTGTGGAATGCAACAGGTACATCTTCAATTGGTCCATGTGGATTGTTTTCACTTGATGACCAATCAGAGCCACCTGTGTCGAGGCTGTGAGCTGCCACAAGATTTTGTTATTCTTTCCATTCCTGTCCTTTCTAGCCTTCTGAAGGATCTCTTCTTTCTATTCTTTTTTACTATAGTTTTAGTATAGTATTTTAATATAATGCGATATCATAATAGAATAAACCAGCTTTCTGAAACATGGAGTCAAGATTCTCATCTGTTCCCTCATCCTGTGCCTCTCAAACACAACCACAGCTGATTCCAAGAGATAGACAGCCCTCAGGGGCAGCCACTGACTGAGCCCGGCTGCTAGCACCCGGCCGATCCCGAGAGATGGCTGCTTACCCTCAGGCCACACAGCTCCCAGAGGCAGCTTCAGGTCCCAGAGGCTGCGGCACAAAGAGGCTCATAATGGTTGCACTGATGGATAGACAGAACAATGGACATATGCATGGATGGACAGAGCCCAAGACAACCACTTGCCACAGGTTGATCCTGCTGCTGACCCCAGCCCACCACTGCCAAGGCAGCTACAAGGCAGCCTGGTCAAGGAGAGCCAGCTAAGGAGGGGTGGCAGCGCTGCCTTGTTGAATCCCAGAGAAGCTGACTTTAGACCCCAGCTGCACTGTGGGGTTGCATTCTCACCCTTTGCCCAGGTTACATGAGGAGCTGAGAAATGCTCCTTGGACCTCAGCATTGCAGGCAAAGTAAGGCATGCCCATCCTTCATGCATATGGCACGTAGGAGAACGCCTCCTTGATTCCCCACAACACGGACTGGATAAAAGGGCCAACTCTGCAAGACTGATCCAGGGCCCCACCTCCACCTCCACAGGAGCCACTGGGACCCATCACCAGCAATGGGATGCTGCTGGAGCCAAGTGTGGTGTCTTTCCTCTTGTTGATGTCTCCATCCCCACCTGTCCTTTCCCCTCATTCTTCCAGCCTCTGTCCTTGTCATCCTTCTCTTTTATCTTCCTTTCTATCTCTCTACTTCTTATTTATTGTTAAATAAAATCTCTGTTGTTGACTTTGGAACACGGCCTTGTTGGCACCTGAATTTATACAGAAGCATCTTTCACTAATGGCATCTTAACAGGGGCACACATCTGTGCACACATCTGCACACAACAACAGAGCTGTGGCCCCCCAGTGCCCAGCACAGAGGGACAATCACTGCCCTGGTCCTGCTGGCCACACTATTGCTGACAGAGACAGCCAGGATGCCACTGGCCTTCTTGCCCATGTGGGCACATGCTGGCTCCTGTATTTTCCTGCGACTCTGCCCCCAGCCTTGTCCACCACAGTTGTTTTTCATAACCCAAGGAAAGGACGTTGTAGTTTCATTTGGGGGGGGGGGGGGGGGGGGGTGACCCCGGGGTGACCCCAGAGGAGATTCAACACGGCTTCTGAGGGTGCTGATTAGATGAGAGTTTATTGGGGGTCCTGTCCCCGGGAACAGCATGGCTACTGAGGGAGAAGGGGGGAAGGGAGAGGGGGAAGGAGAGGGAGCCTAGGGGAGGGAAGGGGCAGGAGGGGAGGAGAAGGGTTAAAAGAGGGGGGAAAGGTTAATAGAGGAGAAAGGATAAGAGGTCAGCTGGTCTCACTAGTGCAGCTTAAGAGGGAAATTGAAGTGGGCGCTGAATCAGACTTGGGCCAATGGGATTACAGGATCGTGGTGGTTCAGGGCAGGACCACAGGCTGGGATATACCATGCATTTTGGAGGGGTGAGACGGAGCGTACCATTTAAATAAAATGCATTACTACAAAGACCCAGTCCTTTTTCTTATTGAACCTCATTCCACTGACCTTATACCATCAATCCAGCCTTTCCGCATCCCTCTGCAGAGCCCTCCTACCCTCCAGCACTTTGACGTTCCCACTGAACTTGGTGCAAACTGTGAACTTGCTGAATGTGCCCTCAGTCACCTCATCTGGATAAGGAAAGATATTAATCAGGACTGGACCTAATACTGAACCCTGAGCCCCAGTAGTGATTGCTAGCTGGATTTAACTCCATTCACCACCTCTCTTTGTCCCATCCGTCAAGTAATTTGATGAATCAACATCAATTTGAATCAAGACAGATTCTCCAGGAGCATGCTGTGGGAAATTATGTCAAAGGCTTTACTAAACTCCAGTTAGATACATCCACAACATTTGCCTCATCCACTTAAGCCGGTCACCTTGTAAAAGGAAGAGATCTAGTTTGGTCAGGCAGGACCTGCCTTTCATGTACCCATTCTGGCTGATACCCTGGTTGCCCTGTGTGTGCTGCAAGATCACACTTAGGATGATCTGCTCCATGACCTTCCCTGACACCAAGGTCTGTCTGACAGGCCTGGAGATCTCCAGAGCCTCCTTCCAGCCAAGGCACACTGTGACACACAAAACTGTGTGTTGTAGGGGCACCTGTGGGACCAAGAATTAAGTACTTGAGACTATGTCTATGCCAGCAAATTACACAGAGTCAGGAACTGTCCTTTGTCACTGAAACTCAGTTGCATACCTTGTTAGATTGTTGGCATTTTTCCTGGTGTTCTTTTAGCCAACCAGCACTGTCCCAAATTGTTCCTTATCACTGCTCAATAATTAGCACAGACAAATAACCATTCCTAATAAGCAGTTTCTATGCAGCTACACTTTACAGGAAGGTAAGAGAGTGAGGTGGTTTGGATGTGTTAGAGTAGTCCTTTCCATGCCAAGGTGTCCCAGTGACAGAGAACCATCCTAAACAAGCATAATTTGTTAGTACAAATTAAGTTTGTGCATCCTGATTCCTACATGTTTACCCTAAACAAAATATCATCTGAATGTTCTGTTCCAAGCTTTGCTGTTGCTATCCAAAAGTATCTCAGGAAGACTAGATCTTAGATAAGAAGGAGTTAAGTGATGAGATGAACCTTGGTTTGAAAGCAGGAGCTTTGTCTGCAAAAACAAAGTGCAAACTCATGACTGGTAAGAACATGCTGATGACTTACTGACTGTTCTTTCATCAATGCAGCTTTATTTTCTCTATTTTTAAATTACTGTTTTTTCCCATTGTTTCAAAAGGAAGATGCTGGTCATGTTAGAGCTCTGCCCTGGTATTAACAGCTGGCTACCACTGGTTCATTAAACTGCAGCACTTCAAAATGCCACTCAAGTAGCAATGGATGGAGCCTCTGCAGCTGTAAACTTTGTACCAGCAGTTGTGCCACCAGCCTGTGCTGGCGGTTTGTACTGGGGCAGCCATGCCAAGGATTGTAATGTGGGAAAACCAGCAGCATAATGGAACCACAGATGTGTCATTCTTATCTGGTTGTTGTTCATTCTGCTCTGGTGCACTGGCTCAGAGCTCAGAATTAATCTCTCACTCTTGTTATGGGTTCATGGTATTAGTTTACTGTATAGATATGCAGCATGTATGGAAGAATGAGGAAAATTAACTGTTAACCTTGTCCTGGTCTAGGTATCAATGGGATCCTTTGAAAACCCTTATACTTTGAGGGCATTTTTGCTAGGTGGCACCTCCAAGTGTGTTTCCAGTACAGAATTATTTTCTTCAGTTTTTCACAAACCCTGAAGCACTGAAAGACATCAAGTCTCTCTGATCCTTCCAAGTCTTCTCCAGAATTATGTATTTCCTCTGCAGATCTTATGTGTTGTCCCAGCAGTTTTATTTCCTACTGAGATTTTTTCTTAGATGTCTGATATCCATAGAAGAATTTGAAATCATTAAACTCAGAGACTGAATTACTAGTATGAGTGGAGTATTCAGAAACTGCAGATGTCCCTTCTGAATTAACTTAGCTGGGGACAAATTTTACTTCTTCCTTTCTCCACCTGCTCTTTCTAAGTGCACTAAGTCCACACTAACAGACTTCCTTGGAACATGTTCTGCTTGAATGTCACAGGCAATAATAAATCAAAAAGAAAATGTTATATAAATAGGCCAGAATAAAGCTGGCTTTGCATGCTGCCATCCTACCTGAGGGAGGACTGGTTGTCCTTAACAATAACATTAATTTTAGCTTATAATAATTTAACAAGCTTACATATTAAGAAGAGAGATATACAAGTATGCTAACATCAAAAGAGGTTAGAAAAAGCTTGAGGTTAGAAAAAGCTTGATGATAACTTTTTCTGTCAGAACACACTGTGACTTGAAATGCTTTGCAGATCGGGTTTTTCAGGTTCTTTCTCAGGAATTCTCTTTTAGAAGAAAACCCAGGAGAAAATCTCTGACCTTTTGACTTTTTTTCAGAATCAAATATTTAAAATTTGCTATCAATGCATTATTTTGGTGTGTATTCTCAGCAGAGTGGGAGCTGTGGTGTTAACCTTCATTGTAGCATTAATCTCCTGCCATTGCATCTTCTGACCATAGAGTCTCATTGAAGGACAGTCTGAGAAACAAACTTGGTGCTTCCCCAGAGGGTGAAGAAGTGTTTCACAGAGGTGAAAGGTAAGTTACAGACCTCTGTGATGATTACCAAAGTTCAGTGTGCAGGATCTTTCCTTTTATCAATGTAGAGATCTGGCAGCAGGTGGCTTATCCAGCCATAAAACTCACAGCAAGGTCAGCTGAGTGCCTTGACAGTCCTCCACATTTCCTGCACCTGGTCAAAGACACAGCTCCATTACCTCTATTACTTCCAATTTTTGGTGGATCAATGTAGACATACCTTCATCTCTGATGATGGACTAAGGGCCCTTGATGTTCCCAGTGGAGCATTAAGGGGAACTCAAATAATGCCCCAGGAAGGCTAGGATGGAAGCCTGCTAGTTAGATGATTCATCTGACCTAACATTAGGTGTCTGCCACTTGCCTGGGTTTTTATTATTGTCAGTGGTGGCCTGGTAGTCCATGGACATTAGTGCATGATTCATCCTAACAAATGCAGCTATCTCCCTGAGAGTGAGATGAATCATGCTGCAAACTATAGTAATTCTACTAATTCTTTGCTGGCTGCAAAGGCATCCCAGACTGGCTTGCTTAGAAATAAAAGCCCAACTCTATAAATATTCTCATTTAGTGAAACAAATTCTACTTCATATATCTTAAGGGCTCTCAACACGTCTGAAATAACTTTGACACCTGCACTTGAACACCTGAATTAGAAATGTCCACGTCTGAGTAACCATACTTGAGAATCCTGCTAAAACCATGGTGTCCCTACTGATGCTAAATTACATTGATAGGAGGACAGTAAATCATAGCTCTTCCTGATTCCCTGCACTGAGGTGCATTGTACTATTTTCCAAGGGATGCGAAAGGTTTTTGTCTTAAGAAAACATCAAAGGTATTATGGAAATTATTTAAATTATTTAGCTTGAATACACACAGCAGATAAGCTAGTCTAGGTGATTCACTTACTTCCCCTCTGGTGTGTTCTAAGCACCTGGAGTGACAAACTTACTTGGTTGAGATATTTTTCATGGAGGAGAACAAAGGAGTTCAGGCAACTTCATCTTGTCTCCTGCTGCACTGTTCTGTGGGATTGACACTATCTTTCTGACAAACTCAGAAGGAGTTGACTTCAGTAAAGCCCAGATTTTATCCCAGAAGTCTAAAGCTGAAAAACTTACATAGCTTTGAGCTGTGATTACAAAATCCATAATATTAGCACTTGGAGTTTTCAGTTAGGGTCTAAATTTTGGGATCAAATTAAACTATGTATAATACATATTCTTCTAAAAACAAATGGAGAATAATCTGTATAATAATACTTCCCACATATTCCCTTTTTTAAACTGCAGTAAGGAGAGTCAATACAGTTTCCCACAGAGTTAATCATGCCTTGGACATCATATTATCCAAGACTGTGGATTGAATAAAATTTTACTAAAGCTAAATACTTATTTAAAGCATAACAGTACCAGCAGAAGTTATCAGGGCATTGTCAATAAAGGAATAACTAGAGTTTGAAAGCAAAATAAATTAAAATATATTAAAATTCTTTCTTGAATATGAAAGACTCTGGAAAATCATGGAATCATAGAATGATTTGGGTTAGAAGGAACCTTCAAGATCATCTAGTTCTAAGCCTCTGCCATGGGCAGAGATACTTTCACTAGACTCAGAGCCCCATTCAATCTGGCCTTGACACCTCAAGGGCTGGAGAGTTTTTAATAATGCCTGAAATCATTAACAATGTCTCAGAGTAAGGAAAGACATCTCCCTTGTTTATGTTCAGGATGTGGCCTCTAGATGTTACTGAAAGCAGAACACTATGAAATTTTAAGAAGGTCCTTATGTTAGGACTTGAAAGAGTGCCCTGGAGAAACTGGTTGTATTGCGTCATAGTTCTCCTTTCTGATACGTCTAAAAGAAACATCTGCAATGCCCCATGGCACTGCAGATTTAATGCCAACACAGAACAATTTAATCATGTGCTGTAGCAGGTGTTTAGCAGACTACTCAGGACATTAGCAGAGAATAAGGCCGGAGCTGTTGTCCGGGGGAACGAACAATGTGATGCGAGAGGCTGTTCCGTTGTAAATGGAGAATAATCTGTCCAGATGTATAATAATACTTCCCACATATTCCCTTTTTTAAACTGCAGTAAGGAGAGTCAATACAGTTTCCCACAGAGTTAATCATGCCTTGGACATCATATTATCCAAGACTGTGGATTGAATAAAATTTTACTAAAGCTAAATACTTATTTAAAGCATAACAGTACCAGCAGAAGTTATCAGGGCATTGTCAATAAAGGAATAACTAGAGTTTGAAAGCAAAATAAATTAAAATATATTAAAATTCTTTCTTGAATATGAAAGACTCTGGAAAATCATGGAATCATAGAATGATTTGGGTTAGAAGGAACCTTCAAGATCATCTAGTTCTAAGCCTCTGCCATGGGCAGAGATACTTTCACTAGACTCAGAGCCCCATTCAATCTGGCCTTGACACCTCAAGGGCTGGAGAGTTTTTAATAATGCCTGAAATCATTAACAATGTCTCAGAGTAAGGAAAGACATCTCCCTTGTTTATGTTCAGGATGTGGCCTCTAGATGTTACTGAAAGCAGAACACTATGAAATTTTAAGAAGGTCCTTATGTTAGGACTTGAAAGAGTGCCCTGGAGAAACTGGTTGTATTGCATCATAGTTCTCCTTTCTGATACGTCTAAAAGAAACATCTGCAATGCCCCATGGCACTGCAGATTTAATGCCAACACAGAACAATTTAATCATGTGCTGTAGCAGGTGTTTAGCAGACTACTCAGGACATTAGCAGAGAATAAGGCCGGAGCTGTTGTCCGGGGGAACGAACAATGTGATGCGAGAGGCTGTTCCGTTGTTCCCAGCAATGGTATCAATTCCTTGGAACCCTCCACACATGCACTTAGTGCTGCAAGAATATAATGAGGCATTCTGTGCTGGAAGGACACATCTGGGAGTCCCTGAAGAAATCTAAAAGTGTTTCTTTTGCCTTTGTAATGTCCTGTCCTCTCACAGTGACCTAGAAAAAGTCTTCTAGGACATATGAGTCTCCACTATCATTGTTGCCTTACTTTTCCTTATTTTCCTTTTTGGAAAGTAACCTATTACCTTGCACATAAAAATATTCCGGAAAGGTTTTATGAGAAATTAACCCTAATTATACTTTTCATTCTCTTTCAGGGAATAACCCAGAAGCTTGAAAGCCATTTCATTATATAGTTGTAAATGAGACACTCTAGGCTCTAAAGAGGTCATGCATATATTATATCTATCTATCTATCTATCTATCTATCTATCTATCTATCTATCTATCTTTCTATCTACGTAACTACCTATACTTAAATTAATTTTGTTTATTAAATATTCCTACTGTAGTGAAAGGAAGTGCATAATTTATTTTTTTTATCCATAGTGTGGATTTTCTAGGGAAATGAGAATGCTACCAGAATATGGTACAGTATATATATGCTAGAATACATCAATCATAGAAATCAGTACTAGCAAAGAGTAATCAAAAAAGGAAGTAATTCCATGTTTATAACTGAAAGAGACTGAGCATTTTTAACCCCTTCCTTTTATTAATTATCATCTATTAAAACAAGGCTAGAGATTTTGTTTCCTGTATTTTACAGTCTATATTTCACCTAGATGGAGCCATTTATGGAGCTATTAACTGCACATGGAAACAGCCAAACTCTTTATTCCTGTTTAGACCTTCCCTAATGGATGCATTTTCTGCTGCAGATGCCTGGAAGACTCAATGAGATAAATACAATTACGTGAACTGAGCCTTATTCACAGTTCTTTGCTGGTGAATATCTAATTTCTACACATAGGATGGAACATTTCTGTAACACATCAGAAATGAAGTTGCTCCACTGAGAGGAGCAAAGAAGTTTTTCTGATTAGCATAAAGTCATCTTATTAGAGATGGAAAGATGGGTTCAGATCATTGGTCTAAATTTGTCAGAGCATGATTTAGGTTAAATAAACCTATTTTGTGGGGAAAAATATTTTCTGAAATAGAAATAAATCTGGATACCTCAGGAATGTTTCCTATTAAACCATCTCTCAAGAAAATCATGCAAGGAATGGAGGGCAGGTTTAAAATGTGAACAAAACTGCCCTCTGAAACTCTCTGAACATACACCCAACACAGAGGAATCTGAGAGGAATTTTCACAGGATGCTTACTGTCCTAAAAGATAAGGGACTGTTGTGCATGTTGTGCAGCATTGGAATGTTTCATTTCAGGAAAGCTTTTCCATATTCCTTTAGACCCCATCCCTTTGGTCCCCATTCCTTCAGTCCCTATTCCTTTAAGACTCATTATGATTTTATTGAACCTGGACCTTGCAAGATATGCTTTCTCCCTTAACAAATAGCAAAGCAAATATTATTTTGTTTTTTTGCTCATCCACAGGTTTTGAAGAACTCCTTCTCACATTCTCAAAATGGAGAATACACATTTTAAATTAAAAGATTGGTGATTTCTCTCAGTTCTACCTGGGAATTGTTATTAAGGTGCATTGGCAGTGCTGTGAAGGTGGAGCATAAGCAGCTCCTGCCCAGCCTTTGTTTGACAGGTAACTGCGGCTGCTCTGTAATTTATAGACTTAGTAAGGATGATCTTAGCAGTCCCAGAATTAGGATGAGACAGATTGCTGCATCTGAAAATATAATGTATGATGTTGCATTAAAGCTGTTACCAACAGAACAGAATCTTAAACTTGGTATAATTTCTGTAGACATGTGTAGCTGCTTACTGAAGGCAAGTAAGTCATTAACATGCAAAAACATTTCTTTAGAGAATATTTGCATCTGAACACAATATGGAGCACAGAATCTTTGGATGAGCTCCAAGCTGTCAGTAGTAGAGTTGAGTGAAGGTTTCAGATCAAGTGATGTGACTGATGAGTTTTTCTTTCTGCTTAAAAAGTGTCTTCAGACACATCAGTATATCTTGAGACTGATTTGTCTCCAATCAACTTGTGGAAGAGGAAAAAAACCCCCACAGAACAAAAAAACCCCCCTTAAGTCTATAGCTTGATCTAGAGAAATGTCTTTGAGAATACACAGAGACTCCACTCCCAGAAACTAGTGCAAAAGAAGAATTTTTTTACTTGAAGAAAACAAAAACTAGAGGTTTCATCTAAACAGGAAGTTGCTCTGGGGAGAATTGGCGGTGTTCATAAGGGTGTATGGAAGAAAATACTCTCTTGGATCTGTCTTTACTTGTTAAGAGTTGTTGTGTTAAAATCTGTATAGGAAGGTGATGTGAGCACTCCTGATGAAAAATTGCATTTCTAGATTTCTTTTGGACGTATTTTTTCTCTGCCTGCAGTGATGGGGCAGTTGCCACTCTCAAGGAGATCTTTGAGACTGGTGAAACAGCAAAGTTCTGTGGACATGCACACCGAGGGACCTCTAAGTATTTGGATCCTTTGATCTTTGGTCATCGGCACTTGGTTTAATGTGACCATGGTGGTGCTGGGCTAATGGTTGAACCCAATGGCCTTACAGATCTTTTCCAACCTAAACAATTCTATGGTTCTTTCCATAAAATAACAGATCAGGAAGACAAAAGGAAAGAGTTTTGCAAAGGATACTCTGAGATGGTTGAGTTTGGGTACAACTCATCTGGGAAACCAGAGATGTTCAGATGAACACCTCAAGCTTCTGATCATATTTCCTGATATGATCTACTTAGATTTGGGAGGTTTCTCACTATTCCTTACTAGCTGTGGTGAGGACAGAACTAGTCCCTGTACAGAGATAATCCCTCTGCTCTCAGGACATTCCTGTCACTGGATTGCTGGAAAAAGGTGTAATAAATGAGCTTGGTGATGGGTGGTAATGCAGTCAGTGGGATTTACCAGCAAGCCCCCTGAAGATTTGCTGTCTCTTTATGCTTTTCTGATCTACTTTTGGCTTTCTCCTCTCACTCTTTGCCAGTTCTCAGTGCAAACTGGTTGAAGGAGGGCTTAGCTCTGTGCATGCAAGATTCCTCCTGAAATGGATATTATGGCTTCCCACGAGGCCTCCAAGTGTCTGCACTCCAGCAGTAATACAGGCATAAAGTCAACTGAGCTATCTCCATACTACTGTCCATGGACTTCTGCCAGAAGATTTGTTGCTCATTATTCAATGCCTCATGTTCTAGATCAAAAATAGAAGGAATGTTTTGGGTTATAGGAGTGATCTATAGTGGTTTGGGAAATCCCTTTTCCTTAAGAACCCAAGTCAAAAACAACTCTGGAAACACAAAATGAATTTTTTTTTTTTTTAATGGTAGAAGCACTGCTGTCCGTATGCCGAAGGAAGAACTAATCTCTTACTAAGCTGTTTTTTTCCCCTCATCAATTCATGTTTAGTTAACAGTGTTTAAACTGCATCATTATAATCCTTTCCTCTAATAAATGCTTCAGCCTTTCAACTAAAGCAAGGTGGTTTTGTGTGTGTACACTGCAGAGCCAATCTGCAGTGCCTCGTGGCAGTGTTTGCAGAGGATGTAGTAGGAGTTTAGTGCCATCTCTGGGGAGTTGGACCGCTATTATTTACAGTCACGTGAGTGTAAGTCCTTGCATATCATTTCTGAAATGTCACCCTGATACAGTACATATCAAAGTGTGAAATTCTGTGCATGTTTGTGCTACCAGATTTTGGCATGAATTTGGAATTTGAAGAGCAGATACTGGTCCCACTAAATAATATGAACCTTGTGGAATCATGCCAGCTGCTTCCTGCTAATGTGACCTTTTCTTCCATGTTTCTCTTTCCCTATCTGGCTGATGGATAGATGATTTTAAGAGACTTTAGTACATGATAGGGCTGCCACGTTTGGATCCACATCCAATTAGTTCCAAAGGTCAGAGGCACTTGCACTGGGCATCCTTGTTTGCTTTCCTTCTCTAAATTTCTAGGAATACTGGTGACAAAAATAAGGCAGAGCATAATTCTACTGAATAGATGAACCCTTGGCTAGATATCACTGCTATCTTTCTTATTATAACATATATTTTAAAAGAAACCAATTTATTCCTTACCTGCCTGCTCATACGTCTTTTTGTACCTTCATATTCCAGCACTGAGCTTCCCTGGAGACAGAACTGAATAAGAGAGATTGCTGGATGGATTCAGTCTGGCAGCTCCTGTGTTAATATTGGTCTTAACTTCACGAGTTGTCAAACAATAAATAAATGAATAAAAAACCAAAATATGCTGGGGTTTTTATTTTTTGAAGAACGAAAAACAGAACTGAGACATCTTAGGCCTCCTACTTTGTTCTATCTGTCCTGAGATACAAAGAAACCCATTTAAACTTTTTGAGATCAATATCCATGAAAAACTTATGACTAAATAAATCAAAATGAGGAAATCATTGACTAAAGCCATATTCTGGCTATCTAGACATTAAAATGTGAGTTTACATTACATGCGGCTCATGTGTAATTACATGTGAGCCGCTATTTTTTTGATCCCTATATGCTCAAATTTAAAGATTCTGTAGCTTCTCTGAATTATTTTTACATTTATTTTTCTGTGGATCCAGATCTTTGCTTTTTGTTAGAAGGAACAAATTCCTGAGGACTAAAATCTTTTAGATTCTGTGCAAGCTGTAAAGTTCCCCTGAAACCACTTTCATTAATTTTGCAGAAGTTGCAGCCTTAAGGCTTTAAAAAGTGCTAAGCAATCAGCAGTCACTCATTTGGGAGCCTAATTATGGAGCTAGGAAACAAATATGTCTTGGTCTATCACTTGCCTTGCGTAATATGTGTTCTGGGCCTTAACCCCACACCTGCTCATACAGATGTGTAAATGCTTGAGACTGCTGGGTACCAACACAAAGATCTCTTTCCAAGAATGCCACTGAGTGACATGGGAAAGCATCTGCATCTTCAGCCCATCAAGAGGAGTCTCCTGCTGCCTGAAATTGGTATTTTATGATTTCAGATATCATCTGATATATTTGAAGTGTCTCTGAGTAGAAAGATAATGACCTCTATAATATGACTTGATATACATTCTCACATATATTGTGCAGAAAAAAGTGCAGACATTGTCCTTTCAGATGTGGAATAAACAGAATTAAGCAAAGATGTGCTATTTTCTGAACTCTTTCTCTTTTAGGAACATTTCTAACCTCTATGTCAACCATCTCAATTTTACCAATAATTCAATTTTTTTTCTCCCATGTGTTATTGACAATAGCAATAGACATTGGCTTTTGAAGGTAAAGCAGAATTACTTGGAATGGACCGGCACAGTTTGTCTGACAGAGGGTTTGGAAGAGGAGCTGAGCTCACTTAGGTGGACCAGGCAAGCCATGCCCTTGGACTCGTTTGATCCTCCTTCCATTTGTCATCCCTAAGCTGAATCCCTGCCCCCTCAATTCTTCTTTTCCCTGTTTTCATAGACTGAGGTGACGCTTGCTGCACAGTTTGAGATTTTGAGACTTTTGGAGGAATGTAAATCAACCTTTTTCATTTATGTATGAGATGACACTGGTGGGTAAGCACTGGCCAAGGGCCAAGCCTTCATCCAGCTGCTGTCTCCCTCCCCCTCCTCAAGAGATCAGGTGGAAGTAATAGGATGGAAAAATCTCTCAATTTAAGACAAATACAGGGAAATAACTTTCCAATTGCCACTATGGGCAAAACAGATTTCACTTGGGAAAGGTAGCTCAATCTATTATCAGTTATAATAGATTCAGGTAATCAGAAAAAAAGACAAAACCTAAACACTTCCCTCCCACCCCCATTCCCCCTTCTTTCCCAGTTCCTCTCCCCTGAGAGTGCAGGGATGGGGCTGTGGTTGGTCCCTCACAGCCCCAGCGTGGGCTGGCCTGTGTCCCTGGTTACAGTCCTTCAGGGACAGCTGTTCCCACTGGGGATCTCCCCACTGTCTCCGTATTCTGTGGCTCCAAGGGTTTGCTGCCTCCAGCCTCCTCCTTTCACCCTGGAGTGTAACTGCTCCTCCCCAGGACATTCATCAAGGTACATGAAGGAGTTCTGCTTCCATATTCCTTTTAGATACTGAGTTCCTCTTTGCATTCATGCCCCACAGCTCCTTCCAGTGTCAAAAACTCCACAAATGCCTCCTGCCAGTCTCTCTTCCTATGCATCTCCATTCCCAACCCTTTCCTCTCCATGGGACTTAAGAGTCCGCTGTGAATGCTGAATTTCCCAAAAAATGATGCAATGCTTTCTGAATGACTCAAGCAGAGGCTATGTCTGAGGTTGCTGGAAACATGTACATTGGAATTCTTGCTAAGATTTGTAAAGGACAAAGACTGAGGATTTGAGTTTAGATAAACTCCTTTACAGTTGTGAAGCAAGTGGAATTGGTCCCCAGTCTGCATGGTCAGAAACTGGGAATAAAGGCACTGCAATAAAATCTCCAAGTGGGGTTAAAAGGTTAGGAATCATGGGTGCCAGAGTGGACAGGCCAATAATAGAAGGAAATTGATGGAACAGAGACATGGGAAGAGAAACGAATTATATGGAGGAAAATGTGAAATCTGATCTGGGTGCATTGAGGGAAAACATATCCCAAATATCCACTTGATAACAGAAAGGAAAAGCATGAGAAAATCTAAGCTGAACCTAAAAAATCTACAAAATGCTCCACAAGTAAAGAGACTTTCCTGGTACTCCCAACCTTTCTAATGTGGAAATTTGAGGGGATGTGTTTGTCTGGAGGTGATGAAGAAGGATATGGTAATGGAGAATGCCTCTGCCTCCAGCATCTTCAAGTGCTGTGTGCACCCACTCATCTACCACTCAGTGCAATTTCATTTAGATTGTTGTCCCACCTCCCCATGACACAGGAGTTGTGTTTCCCCTGGAGAGACTCTCTCAGGTGACTCCCTGCTAAATTTTCCATATTGTAAGGGTCAAGCAGTAATTATAAAGACATATCAGGAGAAGAACTGACTTACAGAAACAACAAGGAAAAAATGTGATTCTTCTGGCAATGATATTGTGAAGAACAGCTCAAAGAGGAAGATGAAAAACTAGATAACCAAAACAGGAAATGTAAGCTTTGAAAAAGAAGTCAGAATTGCTGTTTTTAGAAGAAAACAGTCTATAGAACAGATTATTCTCTGAAGACAACTGATATTTGCAATTCAAGTTGGTCAGAAGATAAGGCAGCTTAGCTTTTTAAAAAACAAAAATCTAGCAAAGAATTGATCTGAAATGTTATTGAGGGTCAGATCCATCATTCCCCTTCCCTGCTGCTTTATATCTGGGACTTCCAGGCCTCCAGGCACCAAGGAAGACAACTTCACCTCAGCCAGAATCACATCACATAGTTGGTTTTTCTCCTGATATCTGATATGAATTAACATCCTCACTAGAAATTGCCAGTTTAAATAATCAATTAATAATGATTAAATTAGCCTAGGCCTAGTTAGCTATCTAAACATCCAATCCCTTTTGGAATTATATTTACGATCTGTCTGATTAGGGAAGCATAGGAAAATGCCCTGCATCATTTTGTGATGATGAGAAAAACTAAATGTTTGTGAAAAATGAAAATATTTTCACTTTGTAGAAATGAAACAAAAGTCCATGTCAAGGACAGGTTGCTTTTATTTTTGTTTGAGAGAACATGATGGATTAAAGACCAAACAAATCAAAACATCAACAGGGCTAGAATATTTGGTGGTGGGGGGGAATGAAAAGCTTTTTTTTTTTACTGACAAGAAATGTGAATGAAATGTTCATACTGTTTGAACTCTTCAAAACTAGTTCTATTTATAACTGGGGAGAGGCAAAGAAGATGCACTTAAATGTGGATGCAGGAAGTGTTCTCATTTCTGCAGTTTGTGAAGGCTCTGCCTGATTTCTCCAAAATGAAATATTAGGCAAGCAGGTAGACTCTAATTCTTTACTACCATAACCATTTTAATAACACTGAAGTTACTGGACCTATGACAATTTATGCCAGTGGAGATTTGATTCACGATACTCCAACACTCCTAACCTTTGGTGAGGAAGGAAGTTCATCCTTTAGCAAGTTCATTGCAACAGCCCGGCTGCTGTGTTGGGCAGTGCTTTTGTTATATCCATTCATTAGCACTCTTGGGTGTATGTCAGTCAATCATTACATCCCCTCTCCTTGCTTGCAGCTCAGTTCCATTCATCCTTCATCCAGAAATGTAGATTCTTTTATTCTTTGTTCTCAGGATATGCAGCCATTTTAATGTTAAAGAAAATTATAGGCACCTATTTGAATCTTTGGCTGGATTAAGCATTTTTCTGGCATTAAATACAGGATGCTAAATTACAGGATTTGAGCCTGCTGTGGTTTACATTGTTTTTCCTTGAGGGTAATTTCACATCTCCATATAAGTAACAGGAAGTAGATGTAGACAAACAGTATTTGACTGCAGAAAAATATGAAATTGAGCTTTCAACCAAATTGGTATTTTAAATTAGATTTCAGTGACACCTTCCACAGAAAACTGCAGGTACTTCACATTGGATTTCAAACTTCAAAATTCAATCCCTTTCCTAACAGATGATACTGTACCCACAGTGTGTAAGACAGTATCAAAACTGTGTAAGACATCCCACCAAAGACACAGCAGCACAGTTTGTGTGGCTTTATTTTGTGGTGTGACATCATCTGATAATTCTGATCTCCTCTGTTAACGAGCTATGTCAGGTGCTAAGATCCTGTATTTCATTTTTAATCAATCATTCATTCCACAGAACAGCTTTTGCTGACAAATAATTAATTTCTTTATCAGATTAGTCACTAATCTGTCTGACAACATTTGGACCACAATCATATCTTGAACTAACTAAGCACAGCTAAAACTGCTTCCAACTTGTTTTTGACTTAACCTTTCCCCTAGTCTAGTCTGCCTTCTCCAGCTATATGATTTTTGAAACACCCACAGCTGCAACTGAAGTGAGTAGATGAAATTCTGGCTTCCAGCTGCCAAGCTCTTACTGACCTCAGTCACAAAAGACCTACTGGCAGTCGTTCAGCACCTTTGAAAATCAGTGATTTAACAACTGGGCAAAGGTCAGACCAGAAATCAATGCCAAAAAAAGAACTAGACCTCTGCAGGGTCTAACTCCCAGTGTGGCCCTGGAAGCACAAGGTGCTTTCTTGCCATGTACCATGTCACAGATTTTTCTGTCATTCCTAAGCCTTTTTCTCCTAGTACATGTTGGACTGGGGAAGAAACCTGACAATATCCTGATTAAGTTGCAAACATGCATCGGCTCCTTTACCCTGCAGTACAATGGAATTTAAACATTCCGAGAAGAAAGATGTCTCCAGGCATGAGGCAGAAAAAAAAAAAAAAAAAAGAGTAAGTTTTCAGAAACTCCAGCTGTAAAAGAAAAGTGAAAAACACAAGCTCTTCAGAGTATGAAAGGTTCAAGAGGGTAGGAGAACCAATGCCTTGAGATTTAAAGAAGGGCTGTGGTGGCTTAATAGAAACTTACCCCAGCTTTTTTCCTACTTTGAAAGTGGGGAGAATTACCTACAAAAGGAAAGAAAGGAGAAGTCTGGCTGCTTTGAAGGCTGTTAAGTGTGCTTCCCTACTGGGGAAAGAGGGAAAATGGAGAGCCAGTTCATGAGAGTAGACAGTGCATCCAAAAGTGAACTGCTCTTGGCTCTGGGAGGCCAGCAGGATTTTCTTGATCTAGTTTAACAAGTAATTTTGCTTATTCAAAGGCTATATCTGTGGTGGTTTTTTGACAAATATGAGGCTGCAGAGACTGTTCCTTTGGCTTTATGGGGAAGGTTGTTGATGTGACTGCATAGAGAACAGGTCTTTGTTTAGTAGGATGAAAAAGATGGACAACTGTAGAGAAAGCATGCCTGATCCAGATCCTATTCCTATCAGCATAAACACTGATTTAGATCAGAATAACAAGAATAACACTGGCATGAACATCTTCACTCACTATTTTTCACTACCTTCTGCCCACCAAGTGCTTGTGTTCACTCTCTCCTTGCTGAGTACCCAAACAAAAGTGAAGTTCATATCTGCATTTGTGCACTCAATGTCCAAAGCCATCTTGGAGCAATGTGGTGTCTCATAGGACATTTTCCCTCTAAGGAACTCTTGGATAATGAGATTCCCCACTACTTTCCATGAATAATATATGTGGTAAGAGTATAGCAGGTAGGTATCCAAGGTGCTGTAACTACTGGAAGGATTGCAGGAAGCTTTAATTTACTCTGTCATGCATCCTTCATCACTTCAAACTCTATAGTAGTGAAATGATAAAAAGTGTGATCCTTTGACCACAAGTCCTTTCAAATAAACATCATGTTCTGCAGCCCCCACTTGTGCTGTGGGGTTCCTCCTGTGGACATCTGAAGTACATGTGGAATCAGAAAAATGTGACTGTGGTTAGGACTTGCACTACCAGCACTATACAGGGATGAACTCACCCATCAGAGAGCTATCAAGATGCCTTCATGATTTCCATGACCCTGAAGACTGGTGGTACTTTAGCAAAAATAGAAAATAATGAATTCTGTAAGGTCTACTTATAAATTTGTAACTACTGAAACAGAAACCAGGTCTTGCTCTCTCCTGACAAGCTGGATATGTGCAAGTTACCTGTGCTTTGAGTCTATATTTAGTCATTATTTAATTCACACATGGTGAGAAGGAATTTTTGGCATTTGCTCTGCAGGTTGGCAGACTGTCAAGTAACTCTAGAATTCATTGAGACTAGGAGAGGCTCTGGGCTGACCTGTCACAAGTAAATGATTTTGTTTTCCTTAATCAGTCCTCCAGAGCTGGTACATTGAGTATCCTTCCTCTAATTTTCTTGCATGCTGGAATCTGACAAATATAATAATGGTATTTTTCACTCATTTTCAATAGTGCTTTTCTTTCAATGGTATTAAAGTGCTCCTCAAATGCCAAACTTCTTTGTGAAAATATTCACGTGTTAGTTTTAGTAATATAACTAAATATTTAGTTATAGCTGTCTATTTCCCAGGGGTTTTGTGAAGCTTGTTTAATTGAGGTTTGAACTGTCATTATTTGTGAGATGAGATTATCTATCATTCATGAGCTTTCAACTAAATACCAGTTTGTTTGGAAGGGAGAATGCTGGCAAATCCTGAAAGTTTTGTGATTTCCAGCACATATAATTATTCCTCCAAATATTCACTCTGTATAGTTTGTTATTTATTACTAGCTGTTCATTATCCACAGTTTGTCATTTTTTATATTCCTGTCTAAAAAACACAGTCCCCCAGTCAGGTACCAGAACTAACAGTATGTGACTTCTGTGACCATTCACATATACAGGAACTTGCACAATCAAAGCAAACAGAGCATGAATAATGTGCAGACAAAATTTGTTTACATGAGTTATTCCATGAGTATTTATGAACTAGAAACACATTTGTAGAAATTAGGATCAGAGTGCAAGGAGAAAAGCTGAGCCAAAATTGCTGGAATTCAATTTCTACCCATAGTTTATGCTGGTATTACAGATAGGTAAACCCTAAGTTCAGGTGAGTCACACAGAATTGTGCAGCAAATTGGTGGGGCCAGAAGGGAAATGGCAACCTGGGGCCAACCCTGCATGGCAATGCTTCCCCTGCCTCCCATCAGGCTGCTGTGCTGTGACCCCTGCTAGGCTGAATTGCAGATCTGCAGCCATCTCCAACCTCACATTAGATTCACCTACATTCCACACTAGCAGTTTCCTCTGCCTTTCCCATCACAGCATGGGAGATGCTCCTTATGCACCAAAGGCAGGATGACTGGAGGAATCCATGCTATGGACTGCAGGAACTTCAAATCTGTCTCAGGATCAAGAAAGCCTCGTGGCTCAAACACTGTCTGTTTTCAGCTAGCAGAGGTCCAGGCTGTTGTGAAATACCCACTAATGTCATAATTTTCCAGAGCACCCAAATGGATGGATGTGAAAGTGAGCTTTCCTCATTGCCTTTGTTCTTAGCATGTTGCCAGGTTTAATCCCAGATGGCAACTAAGTATTGTTAAGCAGCTTCCTCACTCCCCTCCACCTGCAGTGGGACTGGGAGGAAAATTGGAAAAAAAAACAAGAACAAGAACAAGAAAGAGAGAGTGGAATAAAACCCAAGACAAAAAAGTGATGCACAATAAAAATCGTTCACCACTCACTGACCACTGCCCAGCTTGTCCACCAGAAGCAATTGTCCTCTCACAACCAGTTTATATACTGGGCATGACATTCTGTGCCATGGAATATTCCTTTGTCCTGTTCAGGTCACCTCTCCTGGCCTTGCTCTCTCAGGGATTCTTGTACACTTGCTCCCTGGCAGAGCATGAGACACTGCAAAGTCCTTTAGAGATTTAGAGAAAGAACTACTGAGCAACAACCAAAACATCAGTTTGTTATCAATGTCATTCTAATATTAAATGCAAAACACAGCTCTGTACCAGATACTAACAGTAATACTAACTCAAGCCCAGTGAAATGAGAAAGTTGACTTTACTTTTTTGAAACATATATGAAAGTGCAGATTTTGAACTTACAGATTTCCTGTGCATTTTTACATAGCCAGAGGATCACAGGGGGATAAGACTGCTCTGTATTATTTCCTTTTAGAAAAGGCATCTTCTTACCCACAAAGTCGAGCAGGGACTTAGATTAAAGGCAGACAAGAGCCTGGGAGCATAAGCAATGAATTAAAATCCCCTTTTGTCTTTCATCTGGCAATAAAATCCTGCCTCGTGTTTAAAAACACAAATGTTTTGCATATTTAAAAGCAAAGATTGTATGTGTTACACCGACCAGCTGCATAAATCCTAGTGGCCTTGGAAAATTAATGTTTTGTTTTAAGCAAAGCTGAAGTTGCTCATGTTATTTCACTCTATCAATAGCAAGTACATTAACATTATCTAGTGTCTGCAAGCACACTATTAATTTACCTTGTACTGTCCCAATAGAGGGAAAAGAATTGTTCGAGGCAATGAGGCGTATCCACTTCCACTCCTTGGGACTCCTTACCTCCAAATAATCAATATTAATGTGGTGAAGGGAGGGCAGAGAGGAAAAGGATTCTCTGACTGATTTATTAGCAAAAGCCACATCACAGTGGAATGAGAGTCTAAAGATTCTTTACTGGACTGAACAGACACTAAATGGTTTATTAAGGGTGGAGTCACTGTCACAGTGCCCATCTGAAGTCAGGATTAATATGACACTTCCTATCCAGGAGCTGACATATATAACTTTCCATTTCAGAAATGATACATTCTTGATCAAAGAATGAAGAAAATCCAATATGTTCTTGAAAATACTTGCTCACTCCAGTATCACCTTTTTTCCCCCCCACTTTAAGGAAAATGTTTTCTTACAGAAAAGCAGGCTTTTTTCTCTGATGAGAACTTCTTTTTGCCCACAGGTCAGATGAACAGCACAACACACAGTTTTTAAGAATGCATTGGCAACTCCCTGGCAAAGTACAATTGGAAGTAAAAAAATTAAATACTGCTGGGGGGAGATCGGAA